>NW_027526407.1:83611972-83641972 GCF_048455015.1 Haemaphysalis longicornis | reverse complement strand
GTTTCTTTTCAACGTCACCCACACACGAGGCGCTGACAAGTGCGCCTGCGTTCCTCTGCACAGTTCTCAGCGAGGCCGCCGGCCAGCTCGGGGAAAACGGTGGCCGCGGCGCGTGTTACGTAAGGCGTTACAACAGACAAAATGCATTCAATGGCCACCGTGCCAAGAAAGTGTTGTGCGCGTCACGAGGAAAATCGCATTAGGGCTGAAGAGCGAACTGCCCGTCACATCGGCAACGATAATAACTCCATTCCCAGGGGCTTAATCAGATCTAGGGAGGCGCCAAGCCGAACGACGGGGAAGAAAATTGAACAGAAAAAGCCGCCATATTGGTTCTATTTGCGTCATGAAGCAGTGAGTTCTGAACTCAGAAATTCCTCTCACCTTTACCGTAGATTATAAAACACTTTAGGTGGATGCATGTAACTATAGGGGATAAGTTGTCCGTGTTCATATTATTCATATTCAACGTATTCATATTCAACGCGAAACGTGCTCGTCAGGGATTCCTGGGTTACAATCTGACCATGGTTGAACGCGAAACTTTCTCGTGAGAGATTCTTTGGTTGTCGTCTACGTTTTCCAAACCGCTTCCACCGTGTCCTCTGTAAACTGCATGTGCGATGAACCGGAAACTATAGCACTGCTTCATAAATTGTAAGGATGTCATACTCTTTCGGGATGTCCTCCAAAGAACTTTTGAGAAGGACTTTGACTCCACATGGTATACGATATCTCGTATCACCCGAAGATGGTGATGTGCCATATGATTGTTTTTTTTTTTCTATTCGCTCTGCATACTCCATGGAAAACGCGAATGCTGGATAGGCACGCTGAGCCTATGGTTTCTTCCGGATCTCCCTTCTGCCAAATGATAATTATTTTTAAAGACGTCTGGGACCAAAAATTCCCCGCATTTCCCGGAGGGGAAGAATGTGAAAGTGCGAATGCACGAGTTGAATTTGCGCGGTTCGGTAATGTTCGCGCAAGAGAGATCACACAGACACACACAACTACAAAGAAAGAAAGATGCATTTATTCACAGACACCTATTTGTGTTGTCGTTGTACTTGATTGCTAGAGCGGATCTCAGCTTTGAAATTTCGTGTCAGTACTCCTTTAAGCGGGTGCATTAGCCCTTCTCACGCCCGATTCTTGGCCAATCCCCCACGTGGGTATGTGCCATGTCAGCGGCCAGGCAGCGCGCGCCCATCTCCCCCCGTTGCCAAGGAAGACGAGGAGATTCCTGGCCAATCCCCCACGTGGGTATGCTATGCGGACATCGCCGGTGGACGCAGGTTCAGGGTCGCTTAAGAAGTGCATTCGCACTTAAAACGATTCTCGCCCTGACTGGTATCCCCTCCTTACTAATTGTTCACTGTTGCCCCCAATTTAAACAATGTGTACATAATTGTTCATTGTGTTTAGTTTTGTTTTTCATCTTGTAATCAATTCATTGGTATGTGTACATAGTTGAAAATATGTGTTGCAAATATCTTTTCCTACATTGGCATGTTGCAAAATAAATACCACGCTGAAAACAAAACAAAAAGTGTCGAAATGGAGCAATTGGGTAGGCGTCGGCTTGACAACCAGAGGCTCCCAGGTTCGATTCCGGCCTCCGGACGCGTTTTTTTTTTTTTTTTTCAATTCGGTGCTTTCGCGTTACAGACGTCATCAGGGAGAACACAAAACATTCGCTTTAATAAAAAAGTGTGGACTCCCCAGCCACTTTCTGGTGACGCCTCTGTGACGTCACAGAATCCTGTTCGTGTGATTGGCGGCCTCCGACCGAGGTCTCCGCCAAGAAGCATGACTGGGTGATTGTAGTGGGGCCTCCAGTTCCATTTGATCGTATCACTTGAATGCTAACCTGCAGTTAGCACACTGATGATTGTTTTTAGTGCTCGCCCGTATTACTCCTGTGCATATTGTAGCGTCTCGATAGACGCTACAATAGTCGGCCGCATAGTGATGCACCTATTTATAAGGCGCAGCGCTTAATTTGAATGGAGAGGCGGGGCAGCAGGTTAGGTCTCAGCGAAGATGGCTGACGAACAGGCGAGCAGGGGGCAAGCGCATTTACGCCGTCGCCTTGGATTCAATTGGGACAAATTTTGTTTCTACCGGCATTTGGGCGCTCACGCGCCCCGACGAGGGCCTACGTCATCTTCGGGGTTGCCGTTACTCAGGACGGGCCCCTTCTTTTCGACCTCCCGGTGACCTGCTGGATGGCTCAAAGTGGTTGGTCTTGGTCGTGGATCTTCGCAGCTGCCTGAAGCCACGGCGGGGTCGTTCTTGATCTTGTTTCCTCTGGGTATTTGATGCAGTCCCACAAGATGTGCGTGTGGTCTGCCGTCTCCCTCTAACAGACCTTGCACTGGTCGGTCGGGTATGTCTTGGGGTACATGCGATGCATCAGTCCTGGGCTCTGTATCAATCCGGTCTGGAGCTGTGTCAGTAGTACCGCCTCCTCTCGCCTCAGCCTTAGGTGCGGGGGTGGGAGAGGCCTGCGAGCCAGACGGTAAGCCTTCGTGATGTCATTGTACTCCGTCATGCGGTCCCTGGCTTCGAACCACGTCGGACGATCTGTCGCCGGGGCGCGGTTCGTTAGCGCTCGCGCCGCTGCATGTGCCATCTCGTTGTGGTTGTTGCGTTACGACGCGTCGCCCGCGTGCGCCGGGAACCACTTTATTCGCACTTTTCTGTGTTGCAGTTTCATCAACATCATCGTCTACGCCCACTGCAGGGCAAAGGCCTCTCCCATTATTATCCAATTATCCCGCTCCTCCGCTAACTGCGACCAATTTATCCCAGCAAACATTGTGATCTAACTTTCTGCCGCCCCCTGCCACGCTTGCCTTCTCTAGGGATCCACTCTGTTACTCTTTACCCTCTGCAGTTTAGCCTCTCGCAACACGTGCTCGGCCTCCCTGCAGATTTGGCCTTTGGCGAAGTTTGGCACCGCCTGTTTCGAGTCACTCAGCACCGTGTGGCAGTCTACGTCGGCGATGGCCAGGGCGATGGCCACCTCCTCCACTTCTTCTGCTCTGGCCCTTCTCACGCTCGCTGCCGTCTTCGTAGCACCGGTCGACACCTCGATGACGACCGCCGCGAAGGTGTTCCGTCGGTACTCAGCCGCGTCCATGTACCGCGCGTGCTAGTCGTTGGCGTGCAGGTCGATGAGAGCCCCCCGCTGCTCTTCTACCCTTGTTGTACTCGGGATTCATGTTGTTAGGTATGGGGTCGATACTGGTCTGGCGTCGGACCTCTTCAGGGACGGGGAGCTTCGTCTTCGCCTCGTCCGAGCGTCCTATTCCAAGGTCGTCCAGTACCTTCTTCCCGGCTTTGGTCGTGGACAGCCGCTCCAGTTGAGCGACCTGTTGCGCTTCGGATATTTCTTCGCGCGTGTTGTGTAAGCCGAGTTTTAGAAACGGGCCGTGCTTGGACTCGAGCAGGCCCAGCGCCTTCTTGTACGCTCTTCTGATGATGGCGTTTATTTTTTTGCGTTCGTGTTGCAGCCATCTGTGGTAGGGTGCAACGTACGCGATGTGGTTGATGATGAAAAATTGTACGAGCCTGATTAGTCCCTCCTCTCTCATGCCTGCCTTCCGGGACGTGACCTTTGAGGAGTCGCGTGGCGTTGGCCGCTTTTACCGTGAGACGGGCGATGGTTTCGCCGTTCCTTCCGTTCCTTTCGATGACCATGCCTAGGATCCTGATTTTGTTGACCTCTGGGATCACGTTGCCGGATTTGGTCACAATTCAGATTTTTTCGCATTCGCGTTGTTTGGCCTTGCCTCTGCCGTTGGTGGGTGGGAGTATTAGGACCTCCGATATGCTCGACGAACGTCTCAGTGCGGTGCCTTCAAGCTGGTGTTCTATCGCGCCGACGGCGGCTTGCAGAGCGCCCTCGATGTGAGCGTCGCTGCCACCGGTCACCCACAGTGTGATATCGCCCGCGTAGATGGTGTGCCTGACGACTTCGATGTCCGCGAGCTTCTCGGCAACTCCGATTATTACCAGGTTGAACATCATCGGCGAGATGACCGACCCCTGCGGTTTGATGGTGCTCCCGAGCTTCTTCTCTTGCGTCTGGATGTCGCATGCTCGTAGCTCGGCAGTCCTGTCCGTGAGGAAGTCCTTGATGTAGTTGAATGATCTTTTGCCCATGTTGAGCTTAGAGACTTAGGAAAGGGTCCCCGAGTGTTTCACCTTTTCGAAGGCGTTCTGCAGGTCAAGCCCCAAGATTGCCTTGATGTCGCGGGCGCTGCCGCCGTCGTCGATGATGTGGTGTTTGAGCTGCAACATTGCATCCTGCGGGCTCAGGTGCTGTCTGAAGTCGATCACCGTGGCCGGGTACAGCCCTTCTCGTTCCAGGTAGTCTTGTCACCTGTTGAGTAGGACGTGCTCCAGCACCTTTCCCACGCAGGACGTGAACGAGATGGGCCAGAGGTTGTCCGTGTCCGGTGGCTTCCCCGGCTTGGGGATCAGGATGGTCTTGGCTGTGTTCCACTGCTTCGGCCGTGTGCCAACTCCCCAGCACATATTGAAGTATTTTGCTAGGCTATCAATCGAGCCGTCGTCGATGTTGTTTAGCGCCTTGTTCGTGACGAGGTACGGGCCGGCCGCAGACTCGCGGTTGAGGTCGTGTAGAGCTGCGCGGCCCTCCTCGACGTCGATGTCCCGATCGAGCTTCGCGTTGGGTAGGCCGCCGTACGGACGGCGCGTGTTGTTCGGTGGGTTTACTTGGCAGGTATTTGTCGTTCATGCGCCTGATGACTTTGTCGGCGCCGTTTTTCGAGACCGCCCGATGTATAAGCTTGGCGAGTCTGCCCTTTGGTGCGACTTGGTCTTGGTTTCATCGCGCAGGTGCCGCAGGAGGTTCCACGTCTTCCCGCTGTGCATCTGCCTGTCGGCCACATTGCAGATCTCGTGCCACTGTTGCGCCCATAGCGCGCGGCAGTGATCCTCGATTGCCCGGTTGAGTTCTGCCACCTTCTTTCTGGGTCTACGGTTGACCCTTTGTTTCTTCCATCTATTGAGTATCGACTGTTTGGCTTCGAAGAGATGCGTTACACGGCTATCTAATTTGTCGATCTCCACGTCCGTTTCAATTTCTTTGGTCGCGTCGCGTACGCTCTTGGTCATTTCGGTCGTCTACGAGTTGATGTCTTCGATCTCGTCGTCACCGTCTCTCTTCTGGTTTCTGGCGTCTCGGAAGGCATTCCAGCCTATCCATCTATGTGTTCTGGGGCTGGTGTCCTTGTGTTCCGGTATGCCGATTTCCACGATCGTGTGGTCACTGCCGAGGTCGGCCCCCGTTTTTCTCCATGGGTGATCGCGCCCCGGGCGTCGTTCTTGACGAACGTGAGGTCCGGTGTGGTGTTCCGAGACATGGAGTTACCGAATCTTGTCGGATGCGTCGGGTCCGTGATGAGGGTGAAGTCGAGTTCCGTGCCGTCTTCGCTGTGTACTTGTAGCCCCAGGTTAGGTTCATCGCGTTTAAATCGCCGCACGTGATCAGCGTGTTGTGACCTGCTGCAGTGCTGGCTCTTTGCAGTAGTGTTTTCAACCTCTTTTTTTCTCTGCGATGCGTTGCTATAAACGTTGAGTAGAAATATGCTCCCTGTTCTCTTCTTGCCCGGGGTGATTTCGGTGAGTGTGTGCTCGACCTTGATGTTGTGCAGCTCGCGTTCGACGGACGTGAGTCCCTTCCTGACCAGGCTGCACAGACCTCTGCCTTCGGGCGGGCTTTTGTGCACTCTGTAACCGGGGAAGGACGGTGCGTCGGTGAGTGTTTCTTGGAGTATTATCACGTCCGGCTTGCGGACGGCCTGTGCGATATGCTGTTGAATTACTGCCTTCTTCCTTCCGATGCCTCGACAGTTCCACTGCCACGCTGTTACGCCTGCTGCTGCTGTTGTGTTGGCGGCCATGATTGCGTAAGGTTGAGTGGATGTTGCGCAAAGAGGGGCGCGAACGTCGGGTGGCTCACGACCGGCTGTAGTGTCTTTTCGATGTAGGCGAATCTGTTCATGTTATCGGCTTGGTAGGTCTGCATCGTTTGTTTCATTGCTGTCACTGCTGCGATGTTCGCCGTGATTAACTCTTCGAGTTTGGTAAATCTTGCTTCGAATTTGGCTTCAAGGTTGTCGATGCGATCGTTTTGCTTGCGCGTGGTCTCGATGGCTGGCTTCTTCGGTGCCAGTTCCTTTATGGCTGTCACCTGGTTGTTCATGGTTGTTTCCTCCGTCTTGCATGTGCTTGGCGTGGCTCTCTGCGGAGCCTCGTTGTTGCGTAGCAGCATCTTACGGATCTCGGCGATTTCTCCCGTGAAGTGGTTGATGGTCTTTCGCAGCGCTGCGTTCTCTTGCATTAGGGTTTCGTTGGCCTCTCGCACCTTGTTCATGTCGTCGTTCTTCTTGGCTTCGGCGATTTTGTGCGTGCTCTTTACATTGCTCCCTTTCGCTGCGTAGGCCCAGCTCACTCGCTCACGTGATGGTGACCTCTTTCGGCTGACCCATTGGCCGACCAAGGCACACGGAACGTGCTTGTCACACGGAGGTTGGGAAAATGCAGTGACGAGTACAGACCTCAAACGGAGGATTGCTCGGCTTAACATATACCCGAACACCGTGCGAAAATAATACGCCACTCTAGCGCGAATTTTGGACATTTTTTGATATTTTTTGGTTTATCTGTTAAAAAAGGTATTTCGGAGCTGTAATGGAGCTGAGGCCATTACAAAACGCTATTTCTTTCAAACTGAACGAAACGGTACTTGACGTTACGGCTACTAAACTTAATACCACAACATAAGCCTTGCAAGGGTTATTGGCGAACATTTATAGTTACACACTCGACTCTCGATAATTCCATGTCGCTTAACGGGAATTCTCTGCTAATTAGAAGTTATAAGCTATTCCCGGCAATTCTACAGGTAATCTAACAGGGGAAAGTGATTTATAATTACAAGCTAAAACCTATCAAATCGGTTAAGTGGAAGTTATTCTGAAAAAAAAAGCATTAAGTGGCTGTTAGTTCTCGAAAAAAAATTCAAAATTTTCGACGCAAAAACAGCGACATGTTGTGTACTGATGGCAGCGCCATCGCAACTAAGGAGTTTGTAAAGGCGCAGACTAGTTGAAACTTACGGTAACATTTGAACGTGTCATTTTGAGTTCTTTAGCGTACTTTTTTGCGCACAGCACACTGCAAAACGTTTGTAAGGCGGATGCTTCAGGCTTCGATTTTAGCCTTAAGTCTCAACGATCATGGTCACTTGTGTTGTACGCTCTACTTGTCGATGAAAGTCAACATTCTGAACTAAACCAAGAAATGAGGCGTGCTGCGGGCTAATAAAAAGGCTGTTCTTGTTATTCTTGCTTAATAGGAAATTCGATTAATTCGAAGTATTTTGCGGTCCCTGTGGACTTTGTATTAATGGGAGTCGACTGCAATACGAAGGGAACCAAAAAATAAAGTATAAAAAAGGACGACGATGGCACTTTTCCCTACACATCTGAAGACACACAAGACGAACCGTCCACAACTTTGATTGATTTATTGTGGGCTTTAACGCGCCGACGCAACGCAGGCGACGAGGCGCGCCGCAGTGGAGGGCTACGGATTAATTTGGACCACCTGGGGATCTTTAACGTGCGCCGAAACCTCGTACGCACTGGCGTTGTTGTTTTTCGCCTCCATCAGAGTCCGCAACTTTCTATATATTTGCTAAAGCGTTTGATGAGTACGTCTGTCGATAATCCGGCGTCGTCGACGCAATCGAGAGATGGCAGACAAAATAGCCTACAGCGACAACAACAAAAAAGAGGGCAAATAGTGCTCGGATGGACACGAATTTTCTTAACGGAGCTTCTGTAAAAAAAGTAACGTAATTGAGTTGAAAATAAAATAGGGTGCACTTGGTATTAGTTTTAGAACCATACAGACCTGCATATCTAAATTGCTTGTTTTCTCACTTGTTATATTTGCGCTCTTTGAGGCCGTTATTTTGTAAACTCAATAACTCAAACCAGCCTTTCAAAAAAAATTTCAAACCGCGCTCAGAAGAGAAATTCCCCACATTGAACATAAACAGACGAATTTCGAGTATTCCCTCAATGGAGGGACGTTTCCTGCTGCAATGGGGGCGCATTCAGCCACGATTGAGGTATGCGGGTCAATCATTTCTCCCTCAAATGCCTGACGACAAAACCTTGAGCATGCCCGCATAGAAAGTGCGTGAAGCTTGGAGTGGTTATTTGTACAAGCTCGAGGATAGAGTACGCGCTGGCGGCGCAGGCAATGAAATTCAGAAAAAATAACACAAGGGCATGACCAGTTTTTTTTTCCAGCTGAAGATGAAGCTATTATTATCCAGAAATATTATCAGATAAATGCTAACACTTAGGCCACCACGCAGATCTCACGCACATTATCTCGAAATGCCAGTAGAGTCCACCGAATAGGGCCCCCCTACCCCCTATAGAAATCAAACACACAGAACACTTGGGACACTCTGCTGCGCAGAACTAATCCCCTAATGCAGCCATTCCTTGTCCAGATGGCGGAGGAAGACGCCAGGAACCAAAACCTCTCGGTTCACTTGGCAGGTAAAGCCCGAAGTTCTCCACTGCTGCGCGAATAAAGCCCCTCCCTCCCTCCCTCCCTCCCTCCCTCTCTCTCTCTCTCTCTCTCTCTCTCTCTCTCTCTCTCTCTCTCTCTCTCTCTCTCTCTCTCTCTCTCTCTCTCTCTCTCTCTCTCTCTCTCTATGTTATGAGGGAAACGTCAAACACGTCCACGAAAGCGAGCTTTCCGCCGTGTTGATAAGTAACTCACTCAAGCACCGTGACAGCTTGATAGAGACGTCTTAGAGACCAAACGAATGGAAGAAAAACACAGAATAGGCCTGACATTGCATCACGCACGAGCTAGCTACACTACGGACAATGGGAATAGAAGAACTCACAGGACATCTAACAACTTTTGGTGAGTCGTGATTGGGAAAGCAATAATGTCCAACGCAATGCCAGTGAGTGTCAAATTAAATGCTGTAGAGGGCAGAGCATTCCGGGTCGGTGGTGACTGCTGCGGCTGTGAGTGCGTGCAGCGGAAGAACCGAAGTGCGAAGCTCTTTCAGAGCCATGCGCTGCGCTCCTTTTCTTGCGTGTTTTATTTCTGGGGCACGCGTTATGAAATGCGCTGCGGCCAATTAGAATTTACTGGCCGCGTTTGTGTCATACGCCTGAGCTCCGTGATTCACTTAAGGGCTTCGCATAAAAAAGGCACTAAAGCATGACGCGGTATCCTCTTCAGGTTCCTACACAGGAGCCGTTTTCTTCTCAATCGATAGCCACGGCTCACTTTCTCCTGTTTTTTTTTCAACCTTGTAACAGTCTTTTTAGATGCGACGCATCTCATTCACTCGCCTTGTCCCTGCATCCATCCGGCGTTGTTGTCGGCGTTGTCGGCGTCCACCCCTCCCCCATTCTCCTCGCCGCGCCAGCTGCGCTCTCCGCCGCTCACCCCCTCTCCTCTCCGATAGCGAAAACTCTCTCGCGAGGGGCATTGGATTGGATTCGATTGGATTGAATGGGCTTGGCTTGGCTTGGATTGGATTGGATTGGATTGGAACTCTGCGATGCTTCGCATCACCTCAGGGTTCCCGTCGGGAAGATGGTGTAATTTTTTGAATACGGTATAGTCTTCTTTAGGCTACGTAAACGTTAACACGTCTGTCTGTCTGTCTGTCTGTCTGTCTGTCTGTCTGTCTGTCTGTCTGTCTGTCTGTCTGTCTGTCTGTCTGTCTGTCGATGCAACCGCCTAACAAGGAACAGGTGAAAGAATGCGTAGACGACAGCAGATATACGCCACATTTTCCCAAGCTACGACGACTAGTTCCATGGCTCATAGGTGTTCGTAATATTCAGTGCAAAGGGAACCTGAGGCCCATTTATGGAAAGTACATAACCGGGAGTGTCAATGTTCATTTTATAAGGAATGCACGCTGGATTGGCCTTTGCGATTGCAGATGAAGGAACAGCGCTTTAAAACGGTGTGTAAGAGAGGTGATGCAAAGCAAATACTTAACAAATCCAGTGCCCTGCCACGCTGTGAAGGATTACCAGCAAAGGTGTGGTGCCGAGCCTGGACATGAGCGAAAATATGCTTTGAACGGGTCGTAGTCCAAGGTGTGCACGTAACAAAACATGTTTGTTTGTAATTAGCCGTTGAACATACTTCCTGGTTAGCTATCTTAATAAGACTTCTACGGACTACAGTTTTATTCCACTAGACAAAAATGGGGTTCTTCGTTCCTCCCCCGTAGAAGCCCATGTACTGACAGTAGACGAGAATCCAACAGTAGTCACAACTTCATTGGGAACTATGTGTTCTTCAAAAGTAAATAATACACGGCGTAATGCTAGAGTCGTCTTAGCGGCTAATTGCCATATAATTTGTTTGGGGGTAGTCCTAATACAACAAGAGTTAGAGCCGTTTCTGTAATGATTGCTGCCTCAGAAAATGGGCGTGCCTCACTGTGCCACCTTCGATCTGGGAAAGCAATCTTTTTCAGAGCAAACGAACGCGCACTTTTTCTTGACTTATTCGCTTTTTACTTAACAAAAAAAAAATAAACAAAGATCCCTCAAATATAAAGCTGTCGGAAACAAGAGAAAGAGCCGCTATTGGCAGTCGGCCTATTATTAGGTCGCTTACGACAAACGCTCCACTCATAATCATCAGCCTAGTAAAGTGCACTTCAAGCCGAATACCTTTTCCATAGGCCTCCAAACCCTTTATTTACGCATAACTTTTCCGATATATTTCCATCAAGTTAATTTCCATCAGCAATTCTAGTGCCGCCTCTCAGTGTAGTCTAGCAGTGTGGTCTCCCTGTAATGAGAAATCAGTCACAAATTGCTTATTTCATCCAACAGATTATAATTTCTCGGTCTTGTTGCTGCATTACGGCAGATTATATTGCAGTACTTTACCCTGTTTCAACAGATCGCGTGCCACGGTCGCCTTAGAAGACCGGACATGACGGGTCAATACCTTGTTGTAAAGGAGTCCGTGAACCCGGCGAAACTCCCGCGGGGGAATAGGGCAGCTTCGTTTACCATCCAATAAAGTTTGGCCTCGGCGAAGCACAAGCCGTCAAACCTGCGCTGAGAAATGGCTCGCATTGCTGAACTAGGAAAATCGATCCGTGCAGGTAATCGGCCGAGCCCGGCTTTCAGAATATAGCTCGCCAATCGATGAGGTAGCAGCGGAACACCCACGCACCGTGTTCGTGTCTCCGGGGATCCCTTGAGCATGACATTTTACGAGAAACCAGTAGCGGATGGTTTCTGAGCTTTGGTAGAGTAAAGGTCACATTGCTTCATACCGCGACACTGAGCAAAATGAAACTGAGAAAATGGAAAGTAGGCCTCAGGAAATCTTGCAAAGCCATGATATTTAAAACTGCCTCCGAGGCTTTGCGGCGCTGCTCGTCGCATAATTAACCAAAGTTTACATCGAGAAACAAAACATCACTCTCATAGCTGTGCTGTGCTATTTTTCGCATGCCTGAATCAAGGGATATTGAATCAAGCGTAGCGCCGAGAAACAAAGAAAAAAATTTTCGATACTGTATTCCTTATTTTGAAAGACTGCGCAACTACAGAGGTATCGAACGTTTTTTGCAATAGGCAACAGGTGCAGCGGCCTGGGGCGTGTCGACAAAGGATATGCGGTCGAGATGGAGCATGCTGTTGTCCTTGTTTTTGCAACAAAGATTAGTGTTGTTCTTTTGACCGTTCTGTTTTGCTATGCATTGGGGCACAGGCCCTGTCATCCTTTATAAGCTTTTTACCTGTGCTCCAAACATTGTTCAGGTGTCAAATAAACCAAATTGACGTGAATTGAATCCTTATGTGTATGCTTATATAAAGGCTACTGATCTATAGGTTACTTTTGTACCTTGTAAATTATAGGTTACGAAAATTCGAAAATAAGTACTTCTATTAAAGGTTACCAAGCTTAGGGTATACACATGTACAGGAATGGTGCTGTTTGATTGCATTTGGTTCGTGTGGGTATACGGCTGTGGCCACCCGCAACAAACCAACAAATAACGAACGCACGTCTAAATTTCAAATGAAAGTGACTCTCCACCACTTCCGATGAACTCTCACTTTTTTGCTTCCCGTCTAGAAACATGTCGAAGCCATAATTATCGCCAGCACGGAGCGTCACTGCGTGATTTGCTCGTCGATGCAGAACTATCCCCCTTTCGTTTGTGCTTTACTTTGTAGTTCTTTTTTTTCTAAAGTGGATATCGAAATAGCTATCGAAAAGGGAGCGGCCAATGGCCGCTACATTGCTGTAATGACGTCATTCGAGCACTCAAAGAACGTCAAGACTGGGGAAGAGAAGAAAAATCTTTTGAGCACGTTTCTAACTTCTCTGACGGGCGCAGAGAGCTACTTTTTGTATGAGATACTTTGTAAACTCCCTATTCTAAGTTCTGGGTGTGTTTGTTGACTACGTTCTGAAAGCACTTACGCTTTAGAAAAAAAAGTGGAAATATTGTTGCAGGGTTAAAAGCCTTCTAGCAATACGAAGGCATTTCTTGGTTGCAGGGTAAGTTTAGTTGTTACGATCTTCCCCCGTAGCCATGAAATCCTTAGAAGTACCTAAACCACTTACAAGTGTTTGTGCAAGCATTTGGGAACAGTTAGCACAGGCTTTAAAATAAAGCAAGGTATTCAGTGCCGTGAACAAACATAGGCACTAAAGTTCCTGAAGATGGAATCTCGCCTCTCTCCCAAAACTCCCTTACTGTAAAAATTACTGGGTCCACTATAAAGATTTTCTGTCGCTATGAAGTCCATTATGCGGAGTAATATTGCATCACAATTGGTTGACGACACACTTAACGCCACTGCGAATAAATAGCAAAACTACATAGCACGTTTCCCGGCGTTGAGTGAATTTGGTGATTCCTTAAGTGCGCACTGTTAGGTATTAACAATCTCGAAGAAATTCAGAAATTAGCTGTTCGTTTTATTATCAACCGCTTTCGCCAGCCTGATTCCCCAAACGAACTAATAATAATACCAAAATTCAAACTTTAGAACGTCAAAGGAAAATAGCGAGACTAAGATTGCTTTTCTACCTATCTAGCAAAAAAAGTGTACTACAACTATCAAATGTCCTTGCTCCATATTCACATCCAGCAAGACGGTACCATTCTTATATCTTCCCTTCTATCTTTGCAGGGTCTAAAAATTTTAAATACTCATTATTTCCTCGCACAGTAACAGATTGTACCGAACTGCAACATCACATTTTTGAGTGTGGAAACGTGCTCAAGCGTACGAAAAATATTGTGAAATGTGATTTTGATCTCATGCCTTACTTTGTTGCATATTTTCCAGTTAGTTTTTGCCACACTGTATTTTTTACTATTTCGTCATGTTTTCTCTTTTTGTAAAACCTCAACTCCTGCTTGGGCCATTTTTGGCCTGCACCATTTTCTAAATAAATAAATAAAACTGCCTAAAAGTCATATTCCATCTTTTGACACATGCCTTTGTGGAAGATTGGAAAAGAGATAGCTTGGTATACGCAGATTTTGAGGGTGACATGGGGTCTAGAATACATTAAATCTTGACGTAATTGCATAGGGAAAAAAAGAAAAAGCGCTCAGATTCAGCGTTGGGTACACAGCAAACTGGGTGATTTCACAAGGCAATAAAAGAGGTTCGTGGCACCAAGCTACAAATTCCGGCTCGCTTTCTGGCTTACTCACTCGCTTTAGTTCTTGTTGGCTCGGTCACTCAGAAAGTTCCCATCCGCATTGCATACCCTCGACAGCGTTCTCACGGAAATGCCGGCTGTGATTTTGAAACAAACTGTGCCCCGTGACTGCGACGTTGGCTGTTGTTCTGAAGCGCGTTCTCCACTAGTGGATTTTTACTTGTCTATACGTCGAATGAAGCGTAATTCTAAAGGTACGCATCATTCCGTATCGATTTACCTAAGTGACAATAAAGGGACTCTAAGACACTTCTGATAAGCACTTTCGCTCTTTAATTCGCGTCTGGAAGCACTTCGAAAGGTGTTGCCATCGCCAGCATAGAGTGGCACTGCGGGATTTGCTCGTCGCAGCAGATGCGCCTTCCAATTCTGCTTTGCCTTTGAGGCTTTCTTTTTAAAGTGGCTATCGAATGCGTTCATTGATGCAACTTGAGAAAAGCCGGCCAATAGACGTTACACAGCTGTTATGACGTAATTAGATCTCTTGAAGGACGCCAAGACCAGGAAAGAGAGAAACGTTTCTTGAGCACATTTCCAAGTGCCCTGATTGGCATAAAGCCGTAATTTTTGGCTGAGGTAATTTAGGACCTCCTATCCTACGTACTAGATGTGTTTGTTGACTACGTCCTGCAAGCATTTAGGATTTATAAAAAAGTTAGGAAAAGTGTTGCAGGGTCTCTTTAATTGAAAGATGGCGAGTTTCGTTACCCTATCAGACTTGCTTGACTGCCATATAAGCCTTGCTTTCCGAGAACAAAATTAGCCGCTTATCTCCCTGCTTCGCTGAAAATGTATAAAAGCGATAGTTGTCTGCCATCCTTCCCTCACAACCCCTTCTCCGCTCTTCCCTCTCACCCTTCCAACTCTTCCCTTGTTCTTTCGCTGCACTCGGGATAAATGGAGGCTTGTTCAACGGAATTCAATTATCCCGCCATTGCGCTGCTCGCATGCCATCTGTTGGGACAGCGAACATCTTTTTATTTTTTGTTTCTTGCTCTTCTACCTGGCACGAAACGAGTCAGAATTTTGTTCTTTTTGTACTTGCCTTTATATAGCATGCGCCATTTCTAACGCGTTGGTTTTTTTTCACTTGATGCATCGTGAAAACCAATCCTACAGGTTTACTAACATGCACGCGTACTACAGGTGAGGTACTCACATTTTGCCTCACATGTGCCCCAGGTTTCTTTTGCGCTAAATGATGGGGATATGTATGACTTACTCCACTAGGTTTATTAGTTAAGAACAGTTTTGCCTATGTAAACTACTTTTTGACAAATTGTTTGAACTTTTGGAGGGAAGGCTTGAATAGAGGGACACAGACAGACAGACAGACAGACAGACAGACAGACAGACAGACAGACAGACAGACAGACAGACAGACAGACAGACAGACAGACAGACAGACCAATACAGACCAAAGAAGGAATCTCGCCTTTAATAAATAGGCCCACATTTCTAGCCGCTGTTTCTATTCTGTTTTTTGTGACTTTGCATGGTACGTCACAAATCTCCTAGAGTGAGCCGAGTCCTCCTTTACAAGTTCGTCGCCATTCTCTTGAAATTCTGTTCCCATTGGCTTTCACTTTCATTGTAGCCAATCACAACGAATTTCTTATGCCGTCTTGGTGCAGTGGCGTACAGAAATAAAATGGTGCAGCTTGCACGAGTGGTGCAAGACTGGAGAATTGGCAGAAATGGCGGCCCCTCTCCCTTGGTCGGAGACCCGCCTGTTGCACCTCACATGAACTTCCGAACTTACCGCTGAACGTTCTCCATGGACGGCACAACAACGACAACGACAAGGGAAGGACATAGCCCCGACCATGAGATGCTTCACATCTAAAAAACGCCGGGACACTCACGCTTCGCGCTAGAGAGTTTCGTGCTTCAAAGAGACTTTTATAGCAAAGCTGTTTTCCTCACCCGGGATTTTAGATGCGAAGCATCTCATGGTCGGGGCTATGTCCCTCCCTTGTCGTTGTCGTTGCTGCGCCGTTCACACCCCCACTGCGCATGCTCGGCTTGCTGAACGCCCGGTGGTGGTGGTGGTGGCCCGAAAAATGGCGCATACCCACTTAGGGGGATTGGCAAAGAAGAGTTATGTTTTCATTACAATCAATCAAGCAAGGCAAAATAATGGAGCAGAAGAAAGAATTTGGTCTAGGTTAATGAGAGAGAGAGGGAGAGAGAGAGAGAGAGAGAGAGAGAGAGAGAGAGAGAGAAAACACGAAAAAAAACAGAGAGAAGAATAGGAAAACTATAGTAAAAGTCAGCCTGTCTTACCCTTCTATGGTTCCTGGAGAGACAGTGTTGCCGGTGTCTTGCTGGGCCGGCACGAGACGAGCACGCTACGCCTTTAAGGGCTCCTGGAGCGACAGTGTTGCCGGTGTCTTCCTGGGCCGGCACGAGATGAGCACGCTCGCCTTCGACGTTTCATCGTCGTCGGCAGTGGCGTGCGTCGACGAGTCTCGGCGGGCCGTGATTACAAGCAGCCCACAACCATCCGGGGAACGTGCATCGACCTCATCTTCAGCAACTTTAGGTTCCATCCACAACAACAGCCCTTGACCTTACATTTCACAGACCATAAGGCGGCCATAATCAAAGCAGAACGCCAACCACAGCTCGACGTCACCTACGTTTAACATGATGATGATAATGCTTAAATAAAGACAAACTCATGCCACGTACAACGTCTCTCTCTCTCTCCCTCTATCTCTCTCTCTCTTTAATGCCTCTCCACTCTAACACCCCCCACCCCCAATAAAATTACACCATCTTCCCGGAGGGGAACCCTGAGTAGTATGCGAAACAGCCATGGGATCAACGCAGTTTCCCATTTCGTAGTTCCTGTAAGTGAAAAGTGTGGTAGTTACCATGGAATCCTAACGGTAAATATAACGGTAGCTACGTACCTCAACCTCACGGAAACGACGAACTGAAAACTAATGGTCACTTGAATCGACCCCATGTCTGCTTCGCATACTACTCAGAGTTCCCCTACGGGAAGATGGTGTAATTTTTTTTTATCGTGAGCTACACTGGCCGAGGTTCAGCAGTTTCGCGTGGCTCCTGGACAGGCGTGCTGCGCAAGCGCGGCAAGTAGTGGCCCGGTCCACTTTATGGTCATGCGAGGGGTGACCGGGTGTGGAACCGATGGCTCGTGCGTCGCAGCAACACCGGCGTGCGCCTGTGGAACAGCTTAGCTATGGGGCGATTGGCGACGCTGCGCCGGAGCCGCTTGATAAATATACATGTGTCATATAATGCGTATACCGTGTGTGTGACATTGAAGCAGAAGTAATCATTATAATCAAGCTAATCCTAGACAACCAGGAAAGATAAGAATAACCAGCTGAACATTAACTCACGCTACGTGTATCCTGGCATAGCCGAGCTAAGCCACTGCTATTTTTTTTCTTGAGGCGCGCACTTCCAACACCTACTCGTAGGATTATCTCCTCCTCTTCACTTTCCTCACACTTCGGCGTGTTTTGCTGCGACGGACGACTAATGCTCGGCGTACACAGCTGCGCTGTTAAAAGACGGCCACAAATCGCCACGCTTAATGGACGGGGCGTCACGACGCCGGCGAAGCTTTCCATGGAATGCCGAAGAGGTCATGCCACGTGGGAGCATGTAGTAAAAATACACTCGGACTTGATCACATGAGTTGGCGGCCGTCTTGTTTTAAGGTGATTGCGCTGACAATGTCTGCTTTTGCCAGTGTGTGTTTCACATATATGCTTTAGTGGTAGTAAGTACGGTAGGTACTCGAGGTCACTCACATGCATGCATCTTTTGACAGAGCTGTATCCAAGTCGAAGCATAACAGCAAAATCTAAACTAAAGCAAAGCCTGCCGACTAGGCTAAGGCATACAGTTTTTATAATGCTTGACAGCTTGCTTTTGTGCTTTCAGAAGTGAGTGACCACCGAAAGTTCTCGTGTACATTATTTTCTGTTTCGTGTTCCTGCCTAAGCGTTTGTTTCCGGGCAACGCTTCGGCAAGCTCCACCAATCCCGTCTCACCATGGAGTATAGATGTGTAATATCACAAAATGTGGTGCGGGAAAGCGCATATGCGGCGATACCCATCCCGTTTTCATGCTTTTGGCATATTTGGTATATTTATATTTCCGATACTATCATTTATAAAACATAGGCAAAGTTGCGTTTACACTTTAGTGTCTCTATAAGCCTGTTTGCAAGAGGGTACCATAGGGCTCATTGATCTAGCCACATGTCACTCTTCGATCCAGCGGTCATGGTCTATCCGCGGCCGTGGTGTAGCCTACACTGCTCAAATTGTCCACTGCTGCAAAGTTGCAGCGCCTATGGAGCAGTAGCAACTTGATTCTCTTGCGGACGGTTAAATATATAAAATTTCATTATTCACACAAACTGTTCGTTTAGATAATTGGGCATATAGAACGTCGATTTGGACTGTGCTCCCGCACATATGACTGAGCCACTTTGACTTCGCGTCTCCTGTAGTTTCATGATCCTTCGCAGGGATTGGTTACTGTACACGAGGAGGCGGATATATGTCTTTTTAAGGGTATTTAGGGAAACACATCATGCTGCTGGGACCGGTGATGTATGGCGTCTGTGTTGGCTGAGTTGAGCAAGTGACCTCCTCTTCTATGACGTCTCGTTGAGGAGGAGCAGGAGAAAACTTTATTCCGGCAAGTGGTCAGAGAAGATATACGGGTTTTCGTATTTTCTACCACTTGCCTGATTCATGCATGACTCATCGCCCTGTCTCCGCTCGAACGCTACAAACTCCTCCCCGTTAAAACTATGTATCCCCCCCCCCAAAAAAAAAAAAAAGGAAAAGATGAAAAAATATTGGTGCTGCCGCGGAATTTACTGTATAGTTCCCACTTTCTCTCAGATCCTTCCAATCTATCAATTCTGTCTCCGTAATTTTCCGAAGTTTGGTTTCCCATCCTCGATGAAAGAGAGATCTTTCCGGCCGACATTTCCTACGCGCTGCAACTTATGCTACCACCATCTTGCACATCCCAGCATATGCACACGGACTTAACAATCGTGAAAGTCTTTTCTTGGAAATGGTTTTCTGCCATACTAAACACACACAAAATGGGCCTGAGTATTCAGAGGTCATAGGTGCATTTCCGTAGTGCTTTGAGAGAGAGAGAGAGAGGGAGAACGATCTTTAATGAAGTCTGGCGATGTTCGGCGGGCTGAAATGTCTAACTTGCTACGCCAGTTGATTGATTGATTGTAGGGTTTAACGTGCCGACGTAATGCAGGCGATTAGGCGCGCCGTAGTGGAGGGCTCCGGATTAATTTTGACCACCTGGGGATCTTTAACGTGCGCTGAAATCTCGTACACGCGGGCGTTTTTGCTTTTCGCCTCCATCAGAAAAGCGGCCGCCGCGGCCGGGAATCGAGCCCGCGACATCGTGCTCGCAGCGCAACGCCTTAGCCACTGAGCCACCGCGGCGGGTAACTTGCTACGCCAGTTGATTACGTGATGAAGATGATGACGATGATGTTCAAAAACTTGATGCGCGCAGAAATGTTCAGCTATTCCCAGAATGGTCTAGACCTGTGTGTTTCAGGTACTCTATCAGAGCTTTTGTAGCCCGTAAAGCACGTTTGGTACATGTCCACGGACCTCCAACGTCCTTTAGCTGAACGTCTACGGAAAGCGGCAGTCCCAAAGACACTGCGACGGACACTCTTTGAGCACTGAATCGAGCACATTCACAGAGCAGGTGCTGGAGGGTTTCTCACACATCACAGTGTGAGCAGAGTGGCGACGTAGCTCGTTTTATCTTTGAGCTTTTTAGTATATCCTATGCTAATTTCTTACTGTCAAATTGATAGCTGCGTTCTTTTATACAATATGCCCGTCACCAAACAAAGACCGGACAACAACAAAAAGAGACCACATGACAAATTTTTTGCAGTTTTCAAGATGCATGCGGATTTCATCGCAGAATCAATAACCAGAGTTGACGTTGACGTGTGTCATCGTGTCCCTAGAAAAGATGATGGATGATCCGATATCACGGTCCAATTTACTTTACGCATGAATAAGAATCTGGTACTTGAGATGGAACGTAAAAACGGGATACCAAATCACAGCTATGCGTTTCAGGTGTAGGCCTGATACGTCTGTGAACACCTGTGCGCTGAAAAGAAAATGCTGCTTGGCTTGGTAGCGGCAAAGCACGAAAAATAAATGTTAAATAGCCCGAAAAAGAGAAAGGAAACATCTGTGCACGAAAAGCGACACAGTGCAAGTGCTGCGCGTAACCGGCGTTCTCGACCTCGAGAAAATATGGTACGCTCTTTACAGAATACTTGGAGTGACACCCCACCTAGGAACTTCATCTTTGTTCGCATAAACACCCGATCTGAACGTACACTCTAAATAAGGGTTACTAACGAAGCAGGCAGTAAGTACCATTACCTCCACTTGTAAAGTCCTAGCGATAACACTCTTCTGAGCTACATGCGTTTACTAACTGGCCATTCATAACGTAGTCATAAGCACGACCTTTATCTAGTACACACCCTACACTCAGTTAATTTCTTAACCATGCAGTTGCTAGTGGCAGAGCCTACGTGCAAAACCGCGGGGCAGTACGGCTCGTAAGGAGTTAGTAAATACGGCCGTTACTACCTTTGTACGACCTCTTTTATTGACAGTGGGGATTGCGCGTGGGCTTGAGCCACGTGGGGGCCTCGCAAAACGAAAAGGATACCTATGTGGGGAATGGGGCAGGAATCGGGTGAAAGGAGGACTAATGTGCCCGCTACAAAAAAACACTAAATGAAATAAAACAGTAAACACTGTAAACTCTAAAAACAGTAAATATCAACATTGTAAAAACTCTGAATTGAACAGAATAAGAGCTAACAGGGCAGGCGCCTAGTCTCAGGTCTGTATCCAGGCTTGCGCGTTGGCTTGCGCAGTGTGAGGGCTCGCAAAAAAGGACAGTAAAAAAAACTGTGGTTCATTCCTCTGTCATAGGAATCGGTAAAACACGAAAGTGAAATGTGCAGCGAAATCTGCGGCGCAGCATGATTTGCGGATCGGCGGCTGTATTGTGGGTGTGCTTGGTGAGCGACGTCCTGCTGGCGGGTCACTTCGGCAAAGGTGTACTGGCGTCATTTCCGTGATGGATATGACGTCAGTGAAATGTTTGTGTATCCAGGCATAGAACTCTTTCGTGTTGAAATATAAAACCCGAAAACGAACAAACGAACACCCCTAAGTATCACGCACTCTTTAGTACTAAAGGTTGCTTCCCCGCAAGAAAACCCTGTATGCTGGGGGGCACCCTTTGCAGGCCGCTTGCTTCGTTGTACTGGCGTCACTTCTGTGACGGATATGACATCATTGAAATCTTTGTGTATCCGGGAGTAAAACACTTTCGTGTTAAAAATCATTAGCAGCAGCAACAGCAGCAAACCACATACATAGCTGCGAACAGCGCATAAGTACTGAGACAAAGGCTAAAAGGAACGAAATAGGACAAGTGCTGTCGTGTTTATTTCCTTCTTTCAAGCTTTTGTTCTTGTCTTTTCGCGGGGTTTACCATCATGCAGGCTCAAGAAATCACCCTATCAGTTACCTTCCAATTTTTACACTGCAGGACGAACGCATGTTTCTTATAATTCCAACTGTTCCTACCTAACCTGCGCTTTCCGAATCCGTTCTTTGTCCCGAATTTTCTCACCTAATCTCTCCATTGAGTTATCTCTCTGCCACTTCTTCTTGTACCCTCTCCGGTCCCCTCCCTCGGTAGCCATTCTGTTAGCCGGATGGTCCAGCAGATGTCAGTTCCCTACATTAATGCCCGGTACAACTCCACTTCTTTCGCGTAATTTAAAAGGGCCATGTAGACGAAATACAAGTTTGCTGATTTTTAAAGAACTATGGTTCAGTACCTCACCAACTTCCCTTCCAGCCACGAAAGACGCCTTTTAACAAAAAAAAACCAACTTTTCAAATTTCGCGCCCCAGTGACGTGTTGTGGGCAGCAGTGACGTCATATGGGCCAGTGCAGAAAACATAATTTTCAGTGCGTCAACCGCACGTAAGCATTCCTACGATAAACCTGAACTAGAGGTCCCGCTACGATCGTCTGCTCGTGTTTCTTGACGGTGGATTTGGTCTGCAGCCGTCAATCGCTCTAACAAGATTCTGTGACGTCATAGAAAAGTTGCCAGAAAGTGGCGACTTCTTCACATGTTGTGTTTAATATCTCCATTTTTTGTTCGAAGTTTGCGATGAAATTGGCATTATTGTTTGTGGGACAAAACAGTCTTTCTAATGAACCAAACTTGTACTTTATCTTCACGGTCATTTAGGTGCAGATGTGTACCAATGTTGTTTGCTCAGTAATTGAAGACGATCGGCCCAATCCCAGAAGTATTACAACTACCTATCTCTTTTTTATTGCTCGTTAGGTCCGCCCATGTTTTTTTTTTTTCGAAATTTTTAGTAAGCTAAGAAATTTACATTCCTTAAAGGGGCCTTGCAGACAAAATACAAGTTTGTTTTATTCGAAATAATTCGTGTTTCATAGTGCTCGCACTGCTTGTCCGGAAGCTAGCGATGCTGTATTCACTGAGAAATTATTCAATTTAAGTTAAAATTTTTATTCTCCCTCCAAATTTATTTATTTATTTATTTATTTATTCACAATACCCCTAAAGGCCCCCGTGAGGGGGTATTACATAGGGGGGTTACATAGCACACGTGTTGTATTAGCGCAGTAAAGCGGAAAAAATAAACAAAAAGAAGCAGGAATGTTCACACCGCAAACGCAAATAAATACACATTGTAAACTTGAAAAAAGTGATAACGCAGTAATCAAATCATTATAGCAAACAAAAAAGACAGGAATATAATACAGATGACTCAAATTCAAGCACGATACGATGTACAACCTATCAGAAATACAAGAAACAAAAATAAAATACAGAGCAAAAATAAAAATGTTTAGTGCACAATTTCAAGGACGCAAAAAAATCCAAAAAGAAGAGGAAAGTCCTAGGTTAGCTGTTGAATTAGTTCCTGTGTTTTGTGTGTGTTTTGTACTGTGTGAAATTACGCCACAGGAACAGGTCTTCAAGCGATACCTAGTGCGTCATTAGGCTCGGCAGCCGATTGCGGAGCCTTGTTTACCGTCAGTCCTCATAGATGACGCCACCATACTGCACCAGACCATTTTCTGCCTTTGCTTTGTTTTTGACCGTATTTGTATCTGGCTCTTTTTGTTCAGGTAGAAAATAATCGTTTCGTGAACAACATGTTCTCTCGACAAATATGGTCCCGTAAGACACCGCCGATTACTCAATCGGCCAGTGTCGTCTGAGACCACCCCAAAGCGCCGCACTGCTGTGCAGCTAAAACTAGCATAGCACGCGCACTCCCAACAGCAGTACGCATTGGTACTTCTATGTTTACGCGTACTTTCGTAACTTCCATTGCTTACCTTCCATTCTTAATGCTATGAAAAGAATGTGCCCTAAATTGAAGCGAATGCTTGCTTGGGAAGCTTATAAGCCCTTATATAAGCTTATATAACACAACCTGTCATAGCACGTGCTTTCTATGTTTCTTTTCTTTTCCAGTGTCGCACTTTGTGCCTGAGTACGAACATTTCATGCTGGAAATGTCTTTTTACGCGCGCGAGTATGTTCTGCGTTTTTTTTTTGTTCCTGTACTCTTTCCGTTGTGCATACTCAACACTACAGAAACTGATTGCTGCACTTCGTGTGCGCATATTTGGGTATCGCTGGTTGTTGTCTAGTTTACCTACTAGCGTGTTAGTGTTCAGTATACTGGCAATGATTGTGCGCAGTTTACGTGTGTGCTATATGCTATTAACGTTTCCTTTTCTTGTTATCGTTTTCGAACTTACACGTGTATTGCCAACCTTGTCGTCATAAGTTGCTCTGATGTGTTTTTTAACTTGTGATTTTGTGATGAATGATCTGTAACTCCTTCCTTTGTTACCCCCCTTACTCAATGCCCTGAACAGGGGCCTGTAAGGAATTTGAAATAAATAAATAAATAAATAAATAAATAAATAAATAAATAAATAAATAAATAAATAAATAAATAAATAAATAAATAAATAAATAAATAAATAAATAAATAAATAAACTTCGTTTCCTTTCTCCCACCTCAGCCAATCGCAGACTTGGGCATGACATCATAGCTTCTGTTGCGAGAAATGAACTAGTGGGTAGCGTGGCCATTCCCCTTTTGCATAATAATATAGCTTATTTTGGCGAAGTTTACGTTAAAGGTGGTGTCGATATCATTCTAACGAAGGAATCTTTTAAATGAACCAAACTTGTGTTTTATTTGCCCCTTAAAGTCATCGCGAAAAGTACACAATAGTTGCTATTGATTCTTTTCTAGTCACACAGGCGACCTACATTACATTACATCAGAGTGCTAGCCGAAAACTGTCCATTCCGTACGACTAACTTCCGTCTCGTGGTTTGAATCGGCACTAGCAACTTGACTGCCTACGTCGAAGGAGACGCTTTCTGCTTATCTATTTCATATACCTCTTGATTTTTTTGCGTTTATTTTGCACTCTACATTCTAAGTACAGTTCCTGAGGCATTCTTTGCAGATCTTCTCCCCATTCACACTAAAAATTGTTGTCACCCTGAAATCTGAAGTAACTCAAATATTCTCAATTTACTGGTATCCTAGGCTGTTCCCAGCCAAACTTTCTAGATGCCCCATCGAAGCACGCCGTGAATAATTTTGGGGTGATGTTGCATACATCAATGACGCTAATCGTGATGGGAACTTCAGACCATATATATGAAACATTAACACAACCACACATACGTTGCATATTCCGTCTAAGACTTCCATGTTAGTCTCTCGTAATCTATACGCTCAGCTCTTAGGCCATCGAAAGATTCTAAGTCGCTCAACGTGATTATACCCGCCTGACCTTTGCTTACGTCACTAGGCGTGTAGGGCGCTCGGTGGTTCGATTCGACTGGCACGCTCGTTTTAAGCTGCCCCTTATTCTTCCGTTCTTTCAAATTGTTCCTCTGTGCTTCGCAAGAGAGTGACACGCGCTGCTGCTCAGGCCGATGATCCCCGAATGACGCAAAACTCTCAAAACGCTCTTCAGGCTCAGATGTGCTTATGTAATTAAATGACAGCGGGTAACTACGTAACAGCACACTATCGATCCCTTCGCAGTGAAGGGATATCGAATGTTTTAACTAAAAAGAATTTCTGACACGTGTGTGTGTGCGTGTGTGTGTGCATGTGTTCGTGTGTACGTGCGTGTGCGCGTGTGGGCGTGTGTGGGTCTTTTTAGAATCCCCGTGCGATGAAAGCGAGTTCGCTGGCTTTGTTAATGGAGGATTAAAGAATGCATTGTTCCAATGGCTTTGTATTTAGCAGAATAAATCGTAATTTCTCAATACAACATAATGTACAGGTTCAAAGCCCATTCTCCTGAAAATAACCTTAAAGGGACAGACGGCCGATTTTTTCTGAAGCGCATGTCTTCTAGCTCACATGAAAGCCAGCGTTTTATACATTAGGGAACCGCAAGGAATTTCTTACAACCAGGTGTAAATAATTTTAATTTCGGAATAAAATTTCTGAAAGCTGTAACGTGTGCCACCCAGTGTCTAAACGTCGCACTACCGTTTGTGTCCTAACTGTCCGTTTCAACGTGTGATTTAAAAACCGCATAACGGAACCGTAAAGGTTGCACATTATTGTTGTTTTAGCAGAGTACAAGTTCTTAAATACCTATTTTCACCTCACGTGCAGTTAAAATTATGTTGCCGTGCGGATAACTGCCATGGTTGCCAGCCTTCTTTTTGACGGGCCACGTACGGCTGGTCGATCGAAAAATTCATATTTCAAAAGTTCTACAGCGCTATCAGCAAACCCGCTTCGGGTTTATGTGATGCTTTTGATTTTAGATAGAGAAAATACGCTCGATAAAAATTGGTTGTCTGTCGCTTTAATGTTTAGTCGCACATGGTTGTCACATAGGCCATCAGAAGGATCGTCGATACCCTCTTCCAATGGTTTTAACTAACGCATAAGTGCGGTGGTGGTAGCGAGCAAATTCGTGCTTGCGGCAATGTACTGTAAAAGCTAGTAATAATACCGTTACTTGGTGGCAGGACAAATGACACGAACCAAGGTTAACAATGACAAGCGATTCATTTACAATATTAGCAAGGCGGCCATGTCGGCGTCCGCGCAGGCTGCACGCCAGGCACTCATCGTCGTTGTCGATGGCGGGCCATGGGGCATAGTCCATCTCTGTCCCGTGACATCCGTAAATATTGTCCGTAAATGGGGAACATATTATAAATACACCTTTTTAACCTAACAATATTCAGAGTGCCTCAAAACGTTATACGGGCCCTAGTCTCCAAGAAATGTAAATTTATAAATTTGATCCACAAGAAGGGGGATGCGAAATGGTGCAATAATTACAAACCCATCAGCCCTCTCCCCTCATGAAATACAGGAGACTTTAAAAATCTTGAACGATATATACAAGGACGTCACGGGCAAGACCATCGTTTACATGAAGAAGGATAAATTCCCGGCGAGAAGAGACAATTAGAGACACTACCTCTACAAACAACATTTCAGTCTGCCTGGAAGGCGAAGCTGTTTCCCTAGGTGTCCTGTGTACCCAACCAGCCCTAGTTCAAGCTTCAGTTCAACAGTTCGAATTACAAGTATTTCTGTGAGCGATTCTACAAAGTCAAACAATGCTTCACATATAACAACAGCCATGGGAGAAGAATTCAGAATTTAATTCTTTCCACTTTTTTAGTGGTGTACTCGCTATCGTTGCAAATTACTCTCGGATAACGTACTTACGTTATAATTTTCAAGTAACGTGTGGGGTAACTTTACTGCTTACTGTTTATATTTGATTCCACAAGCCTCCCTTCCCAATCACCCTTCGGGTAAGGCACATGCGTGAATATTTGTCAACTAACGTGAAGGGTAACGTTACTACTTAGCCTTTCCCCACCAACCTTGGAAATGCAACACCAGGAACACAAATGTCATCGTTACCGCAACAAATCCCTTGAAGAAGGGCTTGCGTTCGGGCTAGTTTGTATTCCATAACGTTCATCTTAAGCGAACAAAAAACACTCGGACAATGAAGACAAGGACAAGCGCTTGTCCTTGTCTTCTGTGTTCGTGTGTTTTTTTGTGCGCTTAAGATGAATGTTTTGCAACAAATCCCTTTACGCCGCCACTCAGCCACACGTCTGGCTCGACTAAGTTTCTTAAGGAATGGCGACAATATACCACGAAGTGCGTTCGCTCTCGCCTAGTGGCTCTTTCATGAAAGATGGTGTCTAGAGTACCGTACGGCGGTACTATAAGCACTCCACTATATCGACGTCAACCGGCGTTTTGTAAAAAGATGGCGGGACACTGACGGGACCCCTACACCACAACAACAGACGCTCGGGCCGGTGGTAACCTAGTCCTAAATATTCGAATGTCGTCGGACGGCTCTCAAGCCATGCCTGCAGCGATTAGCTAAAGCGCCGTCGGACGGCGCTTCAGACACTACGTTCCTGAAACGTGGGCCGCTAATTCTGTTCCCAACGAAGGTGCGCAACCAACTAAAAAGCTAAAAAAACACACCACGCGGTCCCACACAAATAATAAGCCCACACGCAAAAAAAATAGAAAGATAGATGTTCCCCAATAAACTATTGCAAGTGACCCCAAGATGATCCTTTGAAGATCGCTAAGACTGACGCGGATCGGATCCAGGTCACGTACGACGACACCTGAAGCGCCCAGAGGTGACATTTTCCTCGCGGATAATGGGCCCGACAGTCCTATACCAGATGGGTCGCGGTCAAGCGTGTAGTACAGGCACTTGAGTGCCTCCGCAAGTAGGCCCCAACCCGTGGAGCCACTCAAGTACCGGACTGCTGCCCATCTGTCCTGGGATTGTAGGACCTCTAAATCCACGGGCACATATTAATCCTGGAGTCGCTCCTGACTTTCTCCAAAGAAACGGGCCTCCTAGCTGTTCTGATGTCTCCCTTTGAAGGCACAAGCCTTAGATATCTATTTTTATGGAACCGTGAGATGAAAAAAAAGTGTTCTGAAGTTCACGGAATCGTACAAGAAAAATTGTCGACAAAAGGGGATAGTCTTTGTCAACATTTGCCAAATAAATGCATCCCTTCGATTTCTCGCTCACCTCTTATGTTGTTCCTCTTCCGTCGCGCTCTTCCCAAGGTAAACAGGCTCAATGTTTGCTCAAGTCGATTTAAATTTACCGCGTTCCACTGCTGTAGGCTGGGTGCGTCGATGCCAGCGCTGCCGTACGACGGAGACACGCGTGAATCGAGGCGCTCTACTTCAACATTTATAGAACCCCGTTGGCCTCCTCCCCGTGCGTTTCATGCGGAACGTGTAACCTATTTAGTGGAACCTTTTGTAACTGTTGCCGCTTTATTTCTTAAAATGTCGCCAGAAGCTATAGTGACGCGGGTGACAGCAGGCGACGGTGTGAATTTTTTTCTGTAGTGGATGTAGTATTTCATTTCGCAAAAATCAAGCATCCATATTTTTTTACAAAAGAAGCACTGTAAATATCACTTGTGTATTGATTTCCTGCCTTATATTTGTGTAATGTCTTGTTCTTGTTCAACAATGTTGACAAGAATGAACATTTCCACCAGACTTGGACGTTTAGATTTGGCTGTGGATATATAAGACTACTGCGCAGCTTCTGTTCCACTTTGGCCGGGTGGCTGAATCGAGTCACAGACAGACAGACAGGCATACAGACATAAAGCTAAAGGGCTATAACAGACATACAGACAGACAGACAGACAGACCAAATTTCTGCGTTTAAGCAGCCCAAGAAAGACAATCGTATTTCAAAACAGAGCGCCAGGCGCGAGCCCGGGATCGGGCTCCTAGAGAACGCGGAGTCGGAGGAAGGTCGGAAGGGGCCTCTGAGATAAGGGGATGCAGCACGAGCCGGTGGCGGGTAAGCCGCTGCCTCACGAACAAAAACGATACGCCTTGATATCTAAAAGGTACCCACAAGAGCGAACAGGTGACTGCTGGTAATTGCGAGCGTACGGAACGAGCTTCCGAAGGTGCAGCCGAGGGTGCTAGTCCTGCAATGACGGGCGTAGCTGCCAACTTCGGCAGAAAGTTCAGCAGTAGATCAACAGGAAGTCTAACTAGACTTTCGCCTTCGCATCCCATGAAAGGTCTAAGCATCCCCCGTAACTTTCCTAATGGTCCCACTTTTAAGCCAACGTGGCCTTCATAACAAAATATTACATAACAATTCTACACTCCACCTGTGACTACGTTTCCCTTGATCCCGCAAGCCAAGCTGCCGTGAACAACCTCTGCACATCGCGCTTTCATTTAAGCCTCTCGTTTAAAGTTACATTTTATGATAAGTCGTTCTACGGGTTGTGTTTGGAGCCCACGCACGAGCGCTCCTGCCTCCGACCAGAGATGGAAAAATTCTTCTAAAAGGTAATTAAATTACATTACTCATTACTTTCGTAGAATCTTCTTAAATGTAATTACATTACATTAGAAATTACAGGTGGCCGAAAGTAATGAGATTACATTACTATTACTTTTCAAAAGCAACGAAATTACTTTGAAATTACTTTAAGAAAAAATCACACGTGCACTACCAACTCATATACACTTTATTTACACTCATACATAAGCACTGCAATCTCAAAAATATTTGTTTATACACCAGGTTATGTACAGTTTATTTACTGCGCTATACATCAATTGATATGTTAGGTATCTTTATTATACCTTTTTGGCAGCACTAAATTTGGCAGCACCAGTTTTTGCACCACCAAATTTAACACTTCTAAAGAAACTGTTGGATCAAGACGCTTATTCTGTAATAGCATACCCGTCACGGACGGCACACGTTAAGGTATTTCAAGTTTACACATGTAGAAGGGATGACCGCACAAAAGCGCTCCCCCCCACCCCCATCCAGGCACCCGTCAGTCACCCGCCGACAGCACCACGGCGTCAGCATTTCTGCATCACGGGAGCCTTCGTGCATCCAGACAACTGGGTGTCAAATAATGGCCGAAAACCGCCCGGATACTTTGGTGCCCAGCAAGAAACTTG